>NC_139538.1:21485082-21532124 GCF_965153285.1 Podarcis tiliguerta
TCAGTGTGATTCTGCTTGATTTGGCTGTAGTTTCAGTTCCCTCCAGACCTCTTGAGTTACGCACATAGGGGCCAGTATTGCTGTTGCTGTTCCTCTCACCCAGGTCTTAATATTGACCTGTAATGAGACTGATATTCAGGGACTGAAGGAGAATCAAGCCTACCTCCTTTAGTAGCCTCCTCAGCAAGCAGCCATACAGAATGACTTTGGCTACTCTAGTTGCAGAGGCTAATCAGCCTGGCATGGGGCAGAGGATATGGTATGAAGAAACTTCCCAGCTTTGAATGGTTGCAGATGCCCTTCTGTCATTGCCTATGCAGATGGCTCCTTAAAGAAACCCATCAAATCACAGCTGTTGAAAATGTGAGAGGAATGTTGTGGTGCTGCTACGAGCAACCTACTCAGAAGAGTCAGCAACACACAGCTTGCTTGGTTGATGGCACAGCTGCGATTCAGAGTCACACTGAATGGTGATAGAACACTTTATGATTTAGCCAACTCTGCTCTACAGTCCATTGTTAGATCTCATACGAGGTATTATGCGATTCCTTGGATTGACATTGTCACCATAGAGATCAGCTTGTCAACCCAGAAGGGTTTCTTCAGCTGAGCTGACGGAATCGTTGTGCTATCTACTCTACTCTGAAGTTCAGCAGAATGGAATGTCCCTATTTTCTTCGGAGAAACGTTGGAGGGTATGTAATAGTATCAACAGTGCTGATGATAATAATAAAACTCTTCTTAACCATGCAGGTCCTATCAATGTTTAGGTAAGAGGGCTGCTATCTGCCATAGAACAATGTACCCCTTAGTGTGATAACAGCTGCTCTAGCAGAAGGCACCAAGGTAATGATATTGATGGGATGAGGACAGAAATAGAAAAGGCTTGAACGAATCTGCAAGAGATGTTCAGGTGCCAACCTTGGTGCTGCTGAAGTTTACCCTTCTCCGTGGGTTGTGTGTTTGTAATCTGCCAGTTCCACTGGGCAGAGGGAAATGCATACCCAAATGGCCTCAGAAGAAAGGCCAGAATCCTACTGTGACTAATCTTGCCGCTGAGTTGCACAAGAGAACAGTAAATGGCTTGAAGAGATTACATCCCTCTCTGATTGCAAGCTGGAAGAAACAGTGTTTCCTCACACTATTTCCTGGAGCGTTGCCTAGGACGGCTCATTTAGTTCCGTCTCCTTGCATTCAAATGACTAGGCTTTCAGAATGAACGTGCTGCAATCCTTCATGGAGGGCGGTGGGCAAACGGGCTGCTGTCAGCTCGCTTCCTGCTCCTTTGGTTGGTTATTCAGACTTGCATGCACAAAGCACATTATCTGTGCACCAAACACAACTTGACCTTTGGGGGGAACAGCCATCGGATTTTAGCAAAGCATCTGCTTTGCATTCAGAAGGTCCCAGCTTCATTCACTGGCATCTCCATATAGGACTGGGAAAGGAACGCTGCTTAAAATCCTGGAGAGCCTCCGCCAGCCAGTGTAGACCAGAGCTTTCCAAACTGTGCATTGTGACACGTTAGTGTGTTGGCTGCAGTGTGTAGGTGTGTCACGTGAACACTCCCCATTCTCCTCCTAGGGCTGGAAAGGGGATAGTTTAACTTTCAGTTTGCTAGTAAAACTGAATTACTGTGTCATGAACTGATACATGTCTAAAAAGTGTGTCACAAACATGAAAAGTTTGGAAAGCTCTTGAGTAGACAACAGTAAACTAGACGGAACAATGGTATGACTTTGTGTAAGGCAAGGAAATTTTGTCTTTTTAATTTTATTCTGGAATGACAAATTACAAGAGGTGTTAATCCCTTACATTTCATTAAGATAGATTTGACCTTTAGCTTTAAGACCACCCTTCACTGTATTTTGTAATCTTATGAGCTGCCCTTGATTATATATATATATATATTACTCTGAGTCAACAAAGAGCACTTAATTAAAATCACCCAGATGTTTGAATCACATGATATAAAGGCAGTGCTTTTTCCTGGGGGGATGCAGGAGTACGCATACCCCTAAACATTTTGTGAATCTAAGTTTGGCCTCATTGAGGGGTAGTATTTCAATATGAGTAGGAAAATGAAAGTACCCCTAAAAAAAATTTTTAGGAAAAAAACACCACTGTAAATAGGTAACCTGTAAAATGTAGTTAATTGTCAGTCAATAAGAAGTCCACAAACTCCATTTGGATTTCAATTGGTATATAGCATGCTGCTTTGCACAGCAGTCAGTGTATAAGCCCAACAAATTTGGTTATTCTGATCTTGACATTCTGCGTGCAATTGAATATATATTTTTAATGAAACACTCATTTTGAAGTATAACCTCATATTAACAGCAGTGCTGTGTTAGTTGCACATGATATGAAACAGCACACCTGAACAATTTTTTCTGACTGTTGTGGGAATTCTCTTCTGACTTTAATTGAGATGACTGTGTTTTTGCATTGACAACCCTGGACGGGCATGCCGGTTTCCAACCAACAATGTGGGTGCCCAGCACATGTGTGTGATGTCACGTGTATGTGTGACATCACACGTAGCTGCCATAGTGGGAGGGTCCAATGGAGCGGCCCGCCACAGCTGCAACATGTTGGGTTGCCCAGCCAGGCACCCACAGTAAAAATTTTGTGGGTCCCTCAGCAACCATGGCTCCCAAGAGATGACACCTATGACCCTGGATCTCTCTGGGCAGCCCAATCCAGGAGCTACTTCTATCCAACTCTTCCAAAGCCCAGTCAACCCAGTCCTGGTTTCAGCAGAATCTGGTGCACAGCCTTAGCTGAAGTGGCAGTGTGCCATTCGCTGTACTATATTAGTCTCTACTCTTCCAATCCACAGTTCTAAAAATGTTAAATCCGGCTCTCTAAAGTGGCACACTTTTAAAAGGACAGCAAGTGCACTCCTCCCAGACATCTCTTAAAGGGCAGAAGCATACGGCCAAGACAAGGATGAAGCAGTGTATTCCCTGCTAACAGCTGCTTATTGCGGGTTGTAAATAAAAGCAGAGTTTCCAAAACTCCTGCCCAGCCCAGGCGGCACAAGTAAGATTCAATAAAGTCAGTGGGACTACCTGTGAGTAAATTTGCATAAACGAACATTTATGGTGAAAAAGGGTGCCTCCTGACTGTCACTGCTTTGTAGGGTGGATTCAAGCACATTCCGGAACTTTAGGTTTGCACAGTTAAAGTACTGTGCTGTCCTGGTGCAGAAAAAACATGCACGTGCACTTTTTGCAGTTAGGAAAGTGATGAGGAAAATGCACTGAAAAAATACGGGGTGAACAAGCGATTAAAGGGACAGCATATAAATACCCCGTAAGCAATTCAGGATGAATCCTTATTGTGATATAACCACCCTACAGATAAATCAGAATCAATGCTCAATGAAGACCGCAAGCAAAATAGGATGAAAGGTCAACTGGAAGTGTACAAAGGCATGGAATATTGCGATATCGATCATATATACTGGAATGAAATGGTGTTATGGTCTGAATGGTCTCTCAAGGGTGTTCCCCCCCCCCCCCATTCCTGCTAAAGAGGCAAAAACTGGTTGGTCAAGTTTAGCCTTTTATAGAAAGGTCAGCACCAATGGTCCTAGAACGGTCTTTCCTTTGTATGGCTAAGGAAATGGCAGGAGAATTTATGCAAGGGGACTTAGCTTCCCCCTCCCCCTCACAGCTACAGAAATGTGCTAATTTGATGGAGGAAATGAGCAGTTCAGAGTCAAACAGGCGCTGCAGATCAGAGAGCTTAAAAGGAGCTCTGGAAGCATCTTTAGAGTGCGAGATCCACCCCCATGGGAGCAGTAAACTTTGGGTTATTAATCTGTGAATTGCCACCTAATCTCAACCAGTATATTTGTAAGCTAAAGGGACCCCTGACCATTAGGTCCAGTCGTGGCCAATTCTGGGGTTGTGGCGTTCATCTCGCTTTACTGGCCGAGGGAGCCAGCGTACAGCTTCTGGGTCATGTGGCCAGCATGACTAAGCCGCTTCTGGCGAACCAGAGCAGCACACGGAAACGCCGTTTACCTTCCTGCTGGAGCAGTACCTATTTATCTACTTGCACTTCGTTTTTTAAAAAAAATAATTTTTATTAACCGACCAATCAAATCAAATCAAATCAAATCACATAAATTCCGAATTACAAAGCCGAAATTTAAATTTTTGTTGAGGGGACCCATATTTCAAGTTCCAAAGGGGGATTCCGATCATTTTCTTGCTACTGCGTTAATATCGAAATCAGTCCAAATAAAGTTCATAATTCTATCCAGTCTTATCTTGCTGTGTCAACGTTGTTCGTATATTTTTTCTTTCCCCCCCTTTATGATCTCTTCTGATAATCTCCTTAAGCAGATAAACACCAATTATAATCCTGTGTGAATTTTTCCGTTCGTCCAATCCTCAAATCGAGATGGTTTCCATATATCATCACTTTCATAAATAACATCGCTCTTTCCATCATCTCGCAAAACTGAACAGCACACGGAAACACCGTTTACCTTCCCGCTGGAGCGGTACCTATTTATCTACGTGCACTTTGATGTGCTTTTGAACTGCTAGGTTGGCAGGAGCAGAGATGGAGCAACAGGAGCTCACCCCGTTGCATGGATTCGAACCGCCAACCTTCTGATCGGCAAGCCCTAGGCTCTGTGGTTTAACCCACAGCACCACCCACGTCCCTAAGTATATTTGTAAATTAATGCAAATGTCAAAAACCCTACATAACCTGGCTTCAAAGGAAACCAAAGGATTAGATGGTCCTCAGGGTCTCTTCCAACTCTACAATTCTATGATGGGACCACTAGGCAGAGAGTACATTTTTCCCCTTCACCCTCCTCAATTGGTGCTGGCTGTTACAATCCCATGTTATTTTGATTGACAGTACTAGAATCCACAAGAATACCCATCTGCTTTTCATAGCTGCCTGGGGTGTCTTCGTCTATGAAATTTAACTGGCAGCCTTAGCAGAGAGTGCTGTGTTTGAAGTGACAGAAAGATAGAGACCCTTAAAATTCCAATGGGCACATGATAGATCACCACCCCATGCTTCAGGGGGAACTATAAATGCTGATATGCCACTTAAGAAAAAGTAATAGGCAGTGGCTTTTGAGCTCAGCGTTAAAATATAGTTCAAACTCTGGAACATTTGGAGAGCTTCTTGGCTTACTTTAATTGGATCAGCTAAACTTATAAATCTTCCAGGATGAAATATATATCAATCTGTGTGTCAGCACCTGCTTTCAACTGAGACACCCTGAGGACTGAAAGCACATTGATCAGTGAAGTAAGCCCTACCCAGAAGTAAGCCCTACTGAGTTCCTTGGGGCTTACGTTCGGAGATGTGGATATAGGATAGCATCCTACATTTCACATATCAAAAGGGCTTCTTAAATACATGTTTCTAAACTTGAACAGTTTCAGTTTCCTAAATATATGGAGCGATCACTTAAAGGAGAGGGTAATCTGCTTCTCGTTGCAATTAATATTTAAGCTACCTCTTAGGAACAGTCGCTTATAATTCAAGAAATATGATTTATGGCGCAAGCCCATGATCAGATCTGTGCTTGAGAACAGGACATAACTGAGGCTGGGGCGATAATGCAGAGTCACAGATGGACCCAAGACTGGGGCATGGCACAGATGCATAGTGTTTTGTTATTTCTTTAAAGCACCATTTTGGTGAGTTTGGTAAAATGCATCTCATGCTCCAGCAGAATGTGAGAAAGTGTTTCTGTAATTCTAATCAGGCTTTGTGGCAGGCTGTGCATGATAAGGCAGCCTCCAGTTCTATTAACCCTCTTCTGTCCAACTCCATAAGGACATAAGAACCCTACAGGACCAATCAGGTGCCTATTGAAAGCCAACAAGCAGGAAATCAGTGCAATATCACCCTCCCACTTGTGATTCCCAGCAACAGGTATTAATAGATATAGATATATAGTACCTCTGTTACAGTGATGCTGGTGGCACTTTGGGTTAAACCACAGAGCCTAGGGCTTGCTGATCAGAAAGTCGCAGTTCAAATCCCCGCAACGGGGTGAGCTCCCATTGCTCGGTCCCTGCTCCTGCCAACCTAGCAGTTTGAAAGCACGGCAAAGTGCAAGTAGATAAATAGGTACCGCTCCGGTGGGAACGTAAACGGCGTTTCCGTGCGATGCTCTGGTTTGCCAGAAGCAGCTTAGTCATGCTGGCCACATGACCCAGAAGCTGTACGCCGGCTCCCTCGGCCAATAAAGCAAGATGAGCGCCACAACCCCAGAGTCGGTCACGACTGGACCTAATGGTCAGGGGTCCCTTTACCTTTTTACCTCTGTTACTGGAACTTAAGAATTTATTGGATCAGACCAGTAGCCCATCTAGTCCAGCATTCTGTTCTCACAGTGGCCAGTCAGAGGCCTGTGGGAAACTGGCAAGCAGGACCTAAGCTAAACACAAGGGCACTTTCCTCTCTTGCCATTTTCAGCAACTGGTATTCAGAGTTGTACTGTCTCCACCTGGGATGCAGGTGGCACTGTGGTCTAAACCACTGCGCCTCTTGGACTTGCCAGTCAGAAGGTCGATGGTTCAAATCCCTGTGACAGAGTGAGCTCCCGTTGCTCCGTCCCAGCTTCTGCCAACCTAGCAGTTCGAAAACATACCAGTGAAAGTTGATAAATACATACTGCTGTGGTGGGAAGATTGGAGAGGCTTTTGTCATAGTGTACCATTGCGCCAGAAGTGGTTTAGTCATGCTGGCCTGTTGGGTGTAGTGAAGGGTTAACCTTCTGTGTCCTGAGACTGAGGAGGTGGGCTTACAAGGCAAGTAAGCCAGGACATGACGAAAGCAGCTTGGAATGCTGTGTACCGTGTGAAAAAAGGCAGCAGTTTGTTGTGTCGCTGCAAGCAGAGGGAGAAGATGCAGCTTGAATCAGATGGAAGTTGGAGTCTGTAAATACACTACTTTTGTGCCAATAAAGAGATATTAGGACAGAAGAAACGTGTGGGACTTGTTTACTGCTCTTTCGACACACGCCGCTGTGTAACTCTGCTAATTGCTTTACGATCTACGGCTCCCAGGGGAAGCGTGGCTGGGCGCCGAACAATAAAGCAATAAATCTACCGAAGATGGCCACATGACCCAGAAAGCTGCCTGTGGACAAACGCTGGCTCCCTTGCCCTGAAGCGAGATGAGCGCTGCACCCCATAGTCGCCTTTGACTGGACTTAACAGTCTAGGCGTTATTTACATTTACTGCCTCTACCAGTGAAGGTAGAACATAGCCACCACTTTTTTTCAGCTGGAACTTAGTTCTGGCACCTCTCATGTGGGTGCCATTGCCATCGTAAGAGAACAAGGGCGGTGTTCATCATGCACCACTTTTTCTAGAAAAATAGCACTGTCCTGTGCCATTGTGTCTAGTAGTCATTGGAGTGATGCATTTATATGTGTTATCTTAGGCCAATCTCCTAACATGTTGTTATTTATAAAAATAAAAAAAGAAATGCCCTAAGTAAAATAATAACATGAAGCAAATTCTCTCAGAAATAAAACATAATTAGGGAACAGCACACTCTAGGACAGAAAGCTTAATTTCTCTGCACTAGTTATTATATATGCCTGAAGTCTGAGGTCTGTCGTGTAAGATCTAGGCAGGGGCCCTGGCTGAAAAGCAGCATATCTGAACAGCCTGCCAAAATAGTCATCTGACTAGGCAATGGCTAGTTTCACATGATCACTTTAGCACTTGCTACCAACAATTTCTGGGCATGGCAAGGATTCATGTGCTGAAACGCGTCTCACAACTAGTTTCAAGAGGCAGATGGCAGAAGCCACTGGGTGCAGAAAAGCAAATGTAATGCCAATGCATATCAGACCCCTGAGGCTTCCTTCGGAGAAAACTGCACCCCCATCTCCACCTCCCACCACCTCCAATATGTAGCTATAACATTCTAGCTCAATTTGTTTTCCTCCAAGTTAAGGGAAAGTAGATCAGGGGAAATACGGAAAATGTATTCTGCTCAGGTTTGCTGTCCACAGTGAAGCTGCTGTCTCCAAGCTGAACTAACTTCAACCAGAGAATGTAAGCTCGTCCAAGGACATTTTCACTTCTCTTCTTACTGTGGTGAGAGCCTTCTAGCAAGCAAGCAGGAGGCTGGGGGCAGCTTGAGTCAGGGTCAAGCTAGACGTGCAGTGAATTGTACAAGTGTGTTGGATGCTGATGGGTAGAGTAATACAGCCACCCTTTGTGTGAATGAGGTGGAGGTGTTCCTCTGCCCAGCTCTCCTGGTTCAGCCAACCTGCCAGCGGCTGAATGGGCAAGTGGACAGAAGGCTCACTGGTGAGTTCCTGGCTGGCAAGAGCCAGCAGAAAGTTCCTAAACAGGGTGTTCTGCATCATAGAACTGAATGCATAAAATCAAACTATACTTTCACACCGCTTGCCTATTTCAGTCAAGGCAACATATCCCTCCATAATGGAATCTGTGAGAGTGGAGGTCTGGCCTTCCCAGGGTTTGAATTGATGTACGAGGGCAAGGAAAGGCCACCAGTCATCCAAAAAAGTGTTCTGTTCCCTCTCAGCTTATAGTGACCCTACAATAAGTTTATCAGCAAGTTCCAATTGCCAAATTCAGCCTGTCACCTACCCAAGGCAAATCCTTCTTCGTTTTCCCCAAATGGGCCATTTCCATTCAAAATGCAATTAAAAATGTATTTTATTATTGGAGCCTGAATAAAAGAGTGTCTTATTTTGCCTTTGGAAAATAGAGTGAAGCCAGACCCGGGTCCATGGTGCTCTCCTGTCGCACCACTTTCCTAGTGACTTGTTGATATCTATTCTTCATTAAGGACATTCACATGTGCTCACAAGTAACACAGGGATGTGTGAAAAACCATTTTGGATTGCAGATGAGCACCATACACTTCCAATTAATTAGATCTGTCAAGCTTCCTAATGGCATTTTCTTAAAGAATAATAGCAGTTATTGTAATGAACCTATATAAAAATTAATTAAGTTTGATATAGGAAATATCAGTCAATGTCCTTTGCTGTTGCTTAGCCAATACTCTGGTTTCGAGGATGCCAGCTCAGTCAAGAGTAGCAGATGCCTAAAACTAATTAAAAACATAATTTGAAAAGAAAAACTTGATCACTGCAGAAAGTACAACATAAACCAGATCATAATGATTTGGTGTAATATACATCACACATTAAACTACCCTCTGAAAACCTTTCCTTATTAATGATGAAAGACACCAGTTACATTGTCTAAATGGTTACAGCCTCATTTATCACCACTCCTGCCCAAAATGATTTTTTATAAGCTAGCCATGAATTTTGAAAGCACAGTAAGAGAAGCCAGCCCCATTTTTTTGCAGAATTCCTTCACTGGTTTTTTTTTATTTTTATTTTTTGGACACCACAGTCTCTAAAGGGGGAGAGGTTTAAGGAGTTCCAGTAAAACATTCCTTCAGTTTGGCTTCCTTGGAATGAAGATCACTGGAGACCAATAGTGTTTTCTGCAATATAAAATTTTATTTATAATCATATACTGGCTGAGTATGAAATGGAAGGTTCACAGCATGAACATGCCAGCAGATCCTGCCTTTCCCATCAGGTATTTTTTGCATGGAAGTAGAGCACCCAAGCCACAGATTCTGCACAGAAAGCAGTTCTCTGTCTCTTCCCAGTCCCAGTCCCAAGACTGCCTGGACATACAGAGAGACCTTGATGATGTCATCTCCAGAAAAAGGAACATTAAAAATAGCCACTTCAGTTCACCTTCCAAAAGGATCTCCAGCTACATTCTGTACAACTCATTGCCCTAGCTGACATTACAAAGCAGATACTTAACAGACTAGATTATTTTCTTAACAAAGAAACCGGTTTGACCTTTTCCCCTTTCCCTTTTGCAATCTTCCTCTTCTGCGGAATTTTTCAGCTTTAAATTCACAGGAATGAAAGGCATCCAACCAAACCACATTCCTATAACTGTTTTGAAGGCTTGGACCCCATAACTTTCCTGACTGGAAAAAGTCAGATTTTGAAAAAGAAGGTTTGTCGTGCAAAGGCACCAAATCCATTTTTGTTGTGCGGTGTGAATTTGTCGGCCTGCAAGTGAATCCCATCTGCAAAATAACGGCAGCTTGGAAGCAGCCCGAGAAGGTGAGAAATGTGGATTTCTGAAATGGGATGCTTCAAAGTTCTTGTTGGTTGGTCTGTGTGATCGGTATATCCTCTAGTGCAGGTTTGCACCAGCACTCCATGTAAATGACAAGCCGGGAAAAGGAAACGAAGGTTCATTAACTGGATTGTAATTTATAGGCCTGTACTTTTCCTGTAAGAATCTAGAGAAAGTCAATGGAAAAGAGCAAGGCATCCTCCTTCACCCCATGCAGCCCAAGTAACAAGTGCCATAACCCAATTTTTCCTTTCCTACTGAGCCAGCACTTCAGTGTTCAAAGCAGAATGCATGCTGCCAAGATGATAAAGCTCCACTGCTCCAGTACGAGGCCAGCATTATAAGAAAAAGTTCGCCGCCTTCCCAGAATAGACTCTATTGCGGAGGAGACTCATCTGTAACATCCTGTGGATAGCGTTTCTCCTGCTGCAACACGGATATGATTGGCACTGTGCAGCTGATGCCACACATTGAATGCCAAGCATTCCTCTGTGCGCATGAGTTCCCTGTGTGGTAGTGTGCTATCCCCAATAGAAGTGCTCCTGTTCAGAGTGCCAGGCAGCCAGCCCACCATTTGCCATGGCCTTCAGTGCAGAGTCCTCCTGGGAGACCAGGGTTCGAATCCCCATTCAGCCATGAAGCTCCCTCAGTGACCTTGGGCCCATCACCATCACTTAGAGCCAGTGTGGTGTAGTGGTTAAGAGCGGTAGTCTCGTAATCTGGGAAACCGGGTTTGAGTCTCCGCTCCTCCACATGCAGCTGCTGGGTGAACCTGGGGCTAGTCACACTTCTTTGAAGTCTCTCAGCCCCACTCACCTCACAGAGTGTTTGTTGTGGGGGAGGAAGGGAAAGGAGAATGTTAGCCGCTTTGAGACTCCTTAAAAAGGGAGTGAAAGGCGGGATATCAAATCCAAACTCTTCTTCTTCTTCTTAGCCTACCCTACCTCAAAGGGTTGTTGTTGTGAGGAGGAGAACTGATATATATTCGGAGTTGAGAGTGGATTTCATGCTCTTTATTCAGCTCATAGCAGTGAGGAATGGAAGTTCCCCCGAAATGTCTGCTTTATATACATTATTTACACAATGGGCCCCACGTGATTGGCTAATTCTGGGATTCTCCTGTAGGCCAATCAGGTTGCGGATTCACTTCCACCTGGAGCTAGATTGGGTGGCTCCTGTGGACCAATCAGACTGCTGCATTCTGGGTCCTATTGTTCTAGGACCAATCAGACCGCTGCATTCTGAATCCTATTGTTCTAGGTCCAATCAGACTGCTGCATTCTGAATCCTATTGTTCTAGGACCAATCAGACTGCTGCATTTTGGATCCTATTCAACTCAGTACAGAACACCAACCATGTACACCACCTTGGAAGAAAGAGGTGGTATATAAATATAATAAATACATGAATAAATATCAGCAGCACCAAGGGTGAGAAAGATTCACTCCTTCTAGTCCTTCTGCACATAGGAGCTTCTATACAACTGGGAATCCTCATCAGTCAGAGTTCCCAACGGCACAGAAGCTTATAAGCATCTCCAGTCAAATGCATGCAGGAGCTGTCTTCAGATATTTGTGCTGTAAGAAGTGTCCTCCCTGCATCTAATAGCAGAGGCTTCCAACCAGCCCCTATCTTTTGAAAGAGACAGGCAGACTGCAAAATGTCAACTGTTTCTTCAAACCTCCAAAGAAATATAAGCAGTCAGCCAAACCATCTGGGACATTGGTTGTTATAAAAAGAGCTTTTATCTGCAGACTTCTAATCAAAGTAATTCATTCAGGAGGAACAGCAAATGAGTAATTATCCATGTTATATCACCAGTCTATATATTGAGACACGAGGAAATTTTAAAGGTTCCAAATTAATGTTATATAGGAACACAGGAAGCTGCATTGTAACGAGTCCAAGAAAACTGCAAGTAAAATGTAAACATTAGGAGAAATGCTGATTTTTTTAAAAAAAATTGGCCTTAAACAAACCAAAAGAGACCTGATGCAGAAATGCGGTGAAAATAACTTAAGGTTAAAGACATGAGGAGGAGGAGGAGAAGAGGAGTTTGGATTTGATATCCCGCTTTATCACTGCCCTAAGGAGTCTCAAAGCGGCTAACATTCTCCTTTCCCTTCCTCCCCCACAACAAACACTCTGTGAGGTGAGTGGGGCTGAGAGACTTCAGAGAAGTGTGATTGGCCCAAGGTCACCCAGCAGCTGCATGTGGAGGAGCGGAGACGCGAACCCGGTTCCCCAGATTACAAGTCTACCACTCTTAACCACTACACCACACTGGCTCTCAGAAACAGAGAGACCAAGACTGACAGATCCATCCATCCCCATCTGTCATCCCACACAAAAATCCCTGCACTTTTCAGGAAATTCAGCAGACTACAACTCCTCAGAAAAAGTTAGAGCAGAGAGAAAGAGAGAGAGAGGGAAATGAAATGATCAAACAGCATTTCAGACAAATTTGTTCTTGATCCTGGTAAGATGCAGTTAATCACCCAAACTATATATTCAGCACAGTGACTAACAAAACAGAGATGTTAAATTCTTGCAGCAAAAAAATTCGGCTTCCACCTTTATGAGCTGCTCTGGTTAAAATGATGCTGTTTTTAAGGTGGAAGATGCAGGGCTTTGAGGGTGGAATTCTCAGAGGGGCTTCCTTTGCTGAACTGCAGTGGTGCTGGTACTATTCTCTAGGTTGAGGCCATGCATTGCTGGTGTGTCTAGCATGTACATCTAGAAGTTCTTGCTTTTAACATCATTGGCTTTATTGGCATCTCTGTAGCAATTATTGACAAGCCTAACAGGCTGTGGTTCTCCACAATCGAAGTGTATAGCAACAGGGTTGCTCCATTTTGGGGGGTCAAAATCGACAATATATGGTTTCTAAAATGTGTGCACAGGCTGTTACAGAGATTATTGCCAGGTTGGGAGAAGACTCGTGTATGAAACAGATCTCCAGCTGCCATCAACATAAATTAAAGACCTTTAGATGCTAGAACCAACAGCAGCACTGAAGATGGAAGGATCTCTGAAGGGTTTATTTCTATAATGTTCCGGGCTGGGTTTCAGCAAGTGCTGAATATTTTCCCCCCCTGCAGTTTCCTCGGAGTTTCTGTAACTCAATTCCACCAGGAAAGCTAGACTAGTCACTGATTAGTATTGCTTTACTATTTAACTTATACTAAAATTGATGTCCTACCAATAAAAGCTGCCTTGGTAGCTTTTTCAGCACCAAAGGGATATAGAAGGACATTTATAACATATGAAATTAAATTCTCAGTGGAGCTCATGCAATCAATAAAACAATAAGATTATAGTAAGGCAATAACACACTAAAATCACAACCGAGAGGCAACATATAAAAGCTGCTGCACATAGAAAACTGCCTCAGCCTCCTTAAACCTCCCAGCTCTTTTCATTTAAAGACCACTTGGCTCTGCCGGGTTAATGTTGGCCTGCATACAAAACACCATATTTCATTTCCTAAAAGCCCTTTTTCACATAAGTCTTAGTTATATCAACAAAGGAATTCTGCGAGCCCCAGATCAAACAACATAAATTATCCATTGGACCCAGACTTCTTGCTGTACATATGTTTGTCTGTACACCCCCACACACACATACACACACATGTACAGAAGGTACAATTCTGAAGTCTAAGTATCTGCCTAAGGTCAAATTTGCTCCAGTTACAATTGCTGTTTAGGCCAAAACATTCCAAAGCTCTATTTCAAAATATAAGCTGCTTCCAAATTAGATGTTTACTCTAGAAATGCCATCTGTTGCTCATGCACTTTTTATGGGGGAACCAGACCACATCACTGCTAGCCCATTGCATTCTTGAATTTTCTGTGTTGTCCTCCCACTCCCCCCCCCCCCGGAAATGATTAATGACATTTTTTGTTATCTTAAAGCACAGTTACAGTGCCACCCTGTCCAACGTGGACTGGCAAAATGCTACTGAGGCTCTTGGGGGGTACCACGCCTTTAATTAAACCCATCATTCTATGAAAAAAATAGTTTTCTTCACCTCTAATTCTTTCTCTTTGGTGCAGCCCCAGTATTGTTGATGAATTGCTAATTAATTACCTCTTGATAAATCAGTGCTTGTTCTCATGGGAGTTAGTTACTGTTGTTGTTTTTTAATAGCCGAAGACTTCTATTTCTCAGTAAAGGAAAACAAAAAACACAGAGAAGATTCCAGGAATGTTTTCTCCCTCACACACATGTCTGCATACAGTGGTACCTCAGGTTACAGACGCTTCAGGTTACAGACTCCGCTAACCCAGAAATAGTACCTCGGGTTAAGAACTTTGCTTCAGGATGAGAACAGAAATCACGTGGTGGAGGCAGGAGGCCCCATTAGCTAAGGTGGTACCTCAGGGTAAGAACAGTTTCAGGTTAAGAATGGACCTCCAGAATGAATTAAGTTCTTAACCCGAGGTACCACTGTACAAGGAACAGGAACTAACTAATTATGTGATAATGAACCAGAGCAGCGCACGGAAACACCGTTTACCTTCCCGCCAGAGCAGTACCTATTTATCTACTTGCACTTTGACGTGCTTTCGAACTGCTAGGTTGGCAGGATGTGATAATGTAGCACTCAGTAATTATTAATGTTGCAGCTAAGCTGAACAGGAATCAATTAATGGCAGAAACATCTAATTAAAGTTGTAGGAACATCTGCTGATCATCACTTACTTCTGGGTAAACATTATTGAAGGCTCTTGGCCACAGGACCAGATCCTGATGGCAAGCACTGTGTTATATTTAGTGTTGGCTGGAGCCACCGATCTCATTCCACTTTTAGCTGATGGCAGGAAAGCAGTGCCTCAACAGGGCTCAAGGTCCCCTGCCTAGCAGCAGCCTTCGTTTCATTCTCTTTGCTAGCAAACCAATTTAAACTGAAACAAGTCAATTCTGAGGAGGGGAAGACAGCAGACATCCAGGGACTTATGAGCAAGTCTGTTTGAAGCGATACCTTAACTGTGATTCCTGCTAGCTGAAAACACTAAAGCGTTCGTCAATATCTTTTCTAAATTCACTCCAGTCACTGCTAAGAGATTTGCAAGGCTGGATTTGACTGAATCGGCGCCCACGTAAGGCATGCAAAAGGTAGCATTTCAAATTTCAAGGGCTAAAGCGCTCAGAGAACTTCTGCTTCTGTAAAGGTCCGAAAGGACAGGGGAAATGAGTCAATTACCAATTACCATGCAGAGGAGAGAGACCAAGCAGTGCTTAGTTGCTAAGGGCTCTCTCCCTTTCCCCCTCCCTCCCTCCCTCCCTCCCTCCCTCTCTCTCTCTCTCTCTCTCTCACACACACACATACACACACCACTCACACAAGTTCCTTTGCCCTCCTGCAGCTTGCTTCCCCACAGCATTGCTCCAGGCACTTCAATTAGTAGCTTTGGTAATGGAGGTAATGGACTATGTGGGATAACTTGCCAGAGGATTACCGTATTTTTCGCTCTATAAGACGCACCAGACCACAAGACGCACCTAGTTTTTGGAGGAGGAAAACAAGAAAAAAAATATTCTGAATCTCAGAAGCCAGAACAGCAAGAGGGATCGCTGCGCAGTGAAAGAAGCAATCCCTCTCTTTGTTCTGGCTTCTGGGATAGCTGCGCAGCCTGCATCCGCTCCATAAGACGCACACACATTTCCCCTTACTTTTTAGGAGGGAAAAAGTGAGTCTTATAGAGCAAAAAACCCAGTACCTGCACGGTCCCCACAGCTGAACTTAGGCTTCTGCTTTCACCATGAGTGGGGCAGAGCCTGATTTAAACACAGGCTTCCTCAACCTCAGCCCTCCAGATGTTTTGAGACTACAATTCCCATCATCCCTGACCACTGGTCCTGCTAGCTAGGGATCATGGGAGTTGTAGGCCAAAAACATCTGGAGGGCTGAGGTTGAGGAATCCTGTTTAAACACATTGGTTTTAGCCATCATCACATCTAAGCTGGCAACCAGGTGTAGCACTGATGCCAAAGAGCTCCTCCTCTTCCTCCAGGCCTAACCAGAGAGTTTAATGAACTTGTGAAAGCCACAGAACAACACAGGAGTAGGAAATCTTTTCCAGCCTGAGGACCACATGCAGTTCTGGGCAATCTTCCAGGGGCCACTGGTCAGTGGTGGTCAGGGCCACAGGCAAAAGTGAACAGCAATGAATGTCAATGTTGCCTTTGTGCAGTAGGCTAGTTTCTACACACACACAAACACACCATCCTTCTCCATCTTTCACCCAGGCAAGCAACAAACATTAACAGAGTTTGAGGACACATTCCAGCCAATCAGAAACACTCAAGGAGGGTGCAAAGCATGGCCGGTGAGGGGTGTGGCACTCCAAGAGCCAGAGAGAGACACCAGAGAAGTGCATTGAAAAATTTGGAGAAGAGCCAGTTTTTAAGGGTTGCTGCATTGCAGTTTGCATCTTTTCCCACAAAAGTGCAAATTAGGCAAGTCCATCTTTAAATGCAAACTGAATCTAATCCCTCCTCCACCCCTGTCCTTTACACAATTTCCCATTTACATCCATAACTGAGAATTAGTCCTCTTTACACCCATTGCTTACTAAAATGGATCTAAACCATAAAAAACCCCAATACAGCATAAAGGTACACCTGATCAAAACCAGCATTTATTTACTCTGATTTTCCCCCCTCATTCTTCCTTATGGTGCCTGTTTCCTTGGCATAATACCTCATAGGGCAGGTGGGCTGGAGAAAAACACATTATTGCATTTCCCCAATCTCTCTGCCAGCAAATATTAAAGCACAGAGGAACACTGCTTTTGTGTTTTGCAGTTTCAAAAGTACAGTAAATGAAAAATTCTCTTTTCTGTTTCAAACCAATTTGAGTTCCCTGCCTCTCTTACAAAGGCATTTCTTCACTTTTTTTCGGTTTTGCTGATCGGAAATGCTTTTCACTTTTGTGAACGTTGCATGGATAAGATGGTATGAGAGCTCACTAGTGTGTACTTACCCCTGGGTACTGCATTCTAACCCAAAATGGTTGGTGAACGAAGACAAGTAGACAGGACAGTTTCTAGGATAGTACATAGCTGTCAAGTGTCCCTTATTTGAAGGGACAGTGCCTTATTCCAGCGCCATGTCCCACTGCTGTCCCTTATTGATGGATGTCCCTTAAATGTCCCTCAAATGATGTCCCTTAACTTTCAAAGGAAGCAGCTCCTCTCCCTCCCTCCCTGCCGGCCAGGGAGGAGGAATGCTTCAACTGTGTTGCTTGGCTGTGTTGCTCACCCATTAAGAAGTCTAAGAACGACTGGGGGGTGGAGCTTGCATGCCTTGTGTGTGGCTAGTTAATGCAAGCTGAGAGGGTTTTTGAATGCTGGACGCCATTTTGTTGCACGTGCTGCTGCAAACTTTGCAGTGCAAAGCCAGGCCGGGGAGCCATCTTAAGTTGAGGCTGCATAGGCCTTGTGGTGCATGTGATTCAGATTCTATTCAGTTGAACCTCTGGTTACAAAGTTGGTTGGACAGTGTTCTCGAAGCTACCAGCATGAGTTTGACCAGACTGCAGGAGGACAGGAAGACTGGAGTGCCTGGAACAGGTGAGGCTGCAGGTCCCTTATTTTGGCTGCTGGTCCCTTATTTTCAAGGCTGCTGCTCCCTTATTTTCAAATCTGTAAGTTGACAGCTATGGGATAGTAACAACAGCCAAATAACTGAGATTGCCTCCAGACTTTTGGAGGACAGTTTCAAACACAGGTTTGTGCAATTAAAGTGGATTACAGTTGTCATATAAACTTCCCACAAGCAAATCAGGATAAATGCTCAGTATAGACCAAATGCACACTCTAACCTCTGCATAGGTTTTGCATAAGTAAATTAGGATAAATACTCAATAAACAGCTCATCTGGAGGAGCCCAGAAACACTTCCAGGAAGTGAAAAGCACTATGCCTACAAAAGACAGGTAGAAAACAAATTGGGGCAATTGTATTTTTACAGGTAGTGTAATCTCAGTGGTATGGAAGCCACTTGAAAATGTTATCACCGCTTCAGATTACAGTTGTTCACACAGTCAGCTCCCAATGAATTTGCAACGATTTTCCAAGATAGAACTAGCATGAAAGGAGCAAAAAAGTACTGTCCACAAACAGATTCCCAAGCAGGGCAGCCACTCTGCTGTTTTCTGTTCAGGCAGCTACTGTGCTATTGACTTCTATGCATGAATTGGACCTCAAGCAATATCTTGTTCCTGCCAAGCAAGCATGACAGAGCTCACCAGCTCTGCCTCAACCCATCTCCAATCACCTGCTGTTCAAAAATCCCTGGACATGGTTCAATGGATGGAAGAAGAGAGAGGAGGAGAGATTTTTATGTAAGGAGAGAGGAATCAAGATCCACTTGTTTTTCTCTTAGTTTGCTGTAACCAAATGTTCCAGGTTTTTATTTTTTCTTTGCTTGTTTTTCTTTGATACACAGAATCTTAATAAACTGTTCTTAAAAACTAAATGAGTGGGGGAGAGATTCAGCTGCTTTTAAGATCACTTGTTATTTCCTCTTTCTTTTTAATTTCATAGGAACTATCACAATGATATGGAATGAACTATCACAATGAACTATCACAATGATATGGAACAACTGATTGGTTCAAAATTGGGAAAGGAGTACGACAAGGCTGTATATTGTCTCCCTGCTTATTTAACTTATATGCAGAATTCATCATGCGAAAGGCTGGGCTGGATGAATCCCTAGCCGGAATTAAGATTGCTGGAAGAAATATCAACAGCCTCAGATATGCAGATGACACAACCTTGATGGCAGAAAGTGAGGATGAATTAAAGAACCTTTTATTGAGGGTGAAAGAGGAGAGCGCAAAATATGGTCTGAAGCTCAACATCAAAAAAACGAAGATCATGGCCACTGGTCCCATCACCTCCTGGCAAATAGAAGGGGAAGAAATGGAGGCAGTGAGAGATTTTACTTTCTTGGGCTCCATGATCACTGCAGATGGTGACAGCAGCCACGAAATTAAGAGATGCCTGCTTCTTGGGAGGAAAGCAATGACAAACCTAGACAGCATTTTAAAAAGTAGAGACATCACCTTGCCAACAAAGGTCTGTATAGTAAAAGCTATGGTTTTCCCAGTAGTGATGTATGGAAGTGAGAGCTGGACCATAAAGAAGGCTGATCGCCGAAGAATTGACGCTTTTGAATTATGGTGCTGGAGGAGACTCTTGAGAGTCCCATGGACTGCAAGAAGATCAAACGCATCCATTCTTAAGGAAATCAGCCCTGAGTGCTCACTGGAAGGACAGATCGTGAAGCTGAGACTCCAATACTTTGGCCACCTCATTAGAAGAGAAGACTCCCTGGAAAAGACCCTGATGCTGGGAAAGATGGAGGGCACAAGGAGAAGGGGACGACAGAGGACGAGATGGTTAGACAGTGTTCTCGAAGCTACAAACATAAGTCTGACCAAACTGTGGGTGGCAGTGGAAGACAGGAGTGCCTGGCGTGCTCTGGTCCATGGGGTCACGAAGAGTCGGACACGACTGAACGACTAAACAACAACATCACAATGATACCTAGACAGTGGTACCTTGGGTTACAGACGCTTCAGGTTACAGACTCTTCAGGTTACAGACTCCACTAACCCAGAAATAGTAACTCTGGTTAAGAATTTTGCTTCAGGATGAGAACAGAAATCGTGCTGCGGCGGCAGCGGCAGTGGGAGGCCCTATTAGCTAAAGTGGTACCTCAGGTTAAGAAAAGTTTCAGGTTAAGAACAGACCTCCAGAACGAATTAAGTTCTTAACCCGAGGTACCACTGTACATTTCCTACAGTTACATCCTCCACCCTTTGAATCAAAGGGTTGTGTGCCTTTGGCATACGTATCTAGCTCATGGATTGTTCTGTGGCTTTTACATGTCTCTCGCTTTTTATGAAAAGGGGAGGGGGATAATTACTTCAATTCCAAATGTTTTGGCCATTGTGTGAGTGCCTGGGAAATTATTGCTTTAATAAACAATTACACATTACAGTAGCGTCTGTTCATCATGCAAAGCTACTAGCTGACCAAGGCCTAACCTTTTAAAAAATTAGTCTAATTAGTCAAGAGACTAAAGCAACCACATGAATGCATTCTGGTGCTGTTTTGTTGTGGGAAGTCAGGGAGATGGTCAGTTTTGAAACTGCATTTTAAAACATCTCCTAAGAGGCTTAAAATTAATAGGCTCTGGCTGAGCAATTTTCAGCCAACAGGACTGGTATGAAAAATCCCAAGAAAACATTAGTAGCAAATGTATAGGGAAGGTTCTACTGTGAGACTAGTATTACTAGTGTTAAGAGAGTAATTAAGCATATAAACGGGGGAGCTTTTTCCACCTGAGGGAAACATTCTCTTCTGGGCAACCTTCCAAGGCCACATGCCAGTGGTGGGAGGGGCCAGAGGCAAAAGTGGGTGGAGCAACAAATGAAAATGTCACCCTATATGGTTTGGGACCCAAGTAATCTAAAACAGTGCCCTTCCCAATACCAAGCATCTCGAGCCTTATGATCAGCATAGGAAACTCTGTTGGTGGTGGGGAGGTGGTGTCTCCATTGGATGGAGGTGAGCCATGACAGGGCCTTCTCAGTGGCGGCCCCTCATTTGTGGAATTCACTCCCTAGTTAGGTGCATAAGTCTCCCTCACTATTACATTTTAGGAGAAATTAAAACAGTCCAGTTTACCCAGGCATTTGATGATTGAAAGTTCTGTCCCTGGTCACTGCGAAATTATTAGTGATTGCTTTTAGGAGTTTTGGGCTCTTATTTAGAAGTTCCAATTGTATTGTTTCACTATTGACATATTTACCATCCTTTGGAGGATGGTGCTGGATATAAATTCAATGAATAAATAACTGTTAAGAGAGCAGCAGCCTAGTTTTGGGACACGCTCACCTATCCATCTCTCGTTTATCCAGAGAAACAAGAGACAGTATCAGGAAGGCTATGTCAGGCTATGAGAACGGCGCTAACTCATTGGTAGAGCATCTGCTTTTCATGCAGAAGGCCCCAGGTTCAGTCCTTCTGGGAAAGGCCCTTGTCAGAAATCCTTGAGATCTGCTTGCCATCTATGGCAGACAATACTGATCTTATGGATCAATGGTCTGACTCAGTTTAAACCATGTTCCCATGTTCTTAGATCTCCATGCCAGGTGGTGCTCCAAGCAACCTGGAGACAGAATAGACTAGAATAACCCAGCATGGTATAGAAACTGAAAAATCAATCTTGTCAGTTTCCTGGACTAGCTATTGGAGCTTGATTGTGCCTGAACCTGTTGCCAATGCTCAGAGAAACCCACTGTGCCATATAGAATGCTCACACCATCTGTGCATTTAGCAGTGGGAGGCAGTGCTAAAGAGGCCCATCAGCACCAACCTGATATTTGTTGAGCTGCGTTTTGGGAGCAAAACATAAAAGAGATTTGGGAAGTGTTTAAACCTTAGTGGACAATGACTTCTGCTTCTTTGAATCCACACTGTGGGTGCAGAAGTTAAGCAGCGGATAACAAGCTCTTTCGGAAGTCCACAAATGGATTTTGGGGAAAGGAGTTGCTTTTGCTACTTCAATATATACACTTCCCTTTTGTATTGATTTGAAGCGTAAGTGAACATTCTGTGTTCAGCTCCTGCTGGCTTGGAAGGTACCTTTCAATTGTGTGCAATTGTTTGTCTGCCACATCTGTTTTTGAGATTTTCACACTAAGAGAGAATGCTTAACTCACTTAAGTACAGGTTGAAAGCAAAGCCATTCATTATTTCATGCTGTTTAATTTAGTATGGAAAACAATGAATTGTTAATAAGGGACACTCATCAAATTCTCATAAGCTGATTTATTTATACAATGATTAGCTTTTCTTCCTCTCGTGCAATGTTAACAAATCCTGCTAATTCAGCTTATTGTTGAATAGTAGAATGTTAATACCACAGCTTATTCCTCTTCTTAGCTAGATTTTGTTCATTACCCTCCACCCCGCACACAAACTTTTGTTTATATTCTACTTCTTTAAAGCTTGCTTTCGTGGTTAAATGGTGGAAGTACTCAGCAGGCAGAAACTTGCAGAGACCCTCCGAGGTTTTCCGAGGTTTGTTCCACTCTCCAAGGTGTTAAAAGCATACTTTACAATGGTTTTCATTGGGGGGATCTGCAAGAGCTAAACATGAAATTCCTTAATAAAAGACTTGCAAGATTTGTTATAGCTTATGAACATTGTGCAGTTGTCATACCTCCTTCATTTATGGGAGATGTATATTTTATTTTCAGGAACACACTCAGGACAAACTTCCGAAAGGTTGGACATATAGTGGGAGGGTGGGGTTTTTCTCAGAAGGGAAGTAGGAAATGGGTGATTGACTCAATGGGTATGGTAAACCTGAGGGGAAACCCCACCCCACCCTCCCACTACATATAAGGGTCTGGTGACTTATGTTTCAGTGTATCTGAAAAAGTGTGCATGCACACGAAAGCTTATACCCAGAACAAAATATATATTTCTATTCAGAGGAGGACAGACACTGGCTAAGAGCACAATCCTAACCATGCCTGCTCAGCAGTAAGTCCCATTGAATCCAATGGGCATCACTTAGGTAACTGAGGTTAGAGTTGCAGCTTAAGTGACTGTAAAATAGAAATGATTTAAGGAGGCAACATGGACCTCTACCAGACTCCCCCCCCCAAAAAAGCTATAGTTTCCAAATAGTATCCCATTTGTTCCAACAGTCTTCTCAATTGAGGAAAAGGTTGGAAGAAGTACCACATTCAGCCAAACAGAGAACTGCAGGGAAGAGGCAACTATAATGCCTTAAAGTCTGAGAATAAGCAGATGGGTTAAAAGCAACCAACTCCTAAAATGTGCTACAAGCTCAGATGAAAGCACTGCAGAACAACCCCAATGTAAGTACAGTATAAGCAGACAAAGACAGGACTGATCATGGACCAGCCAGAAGTCCAAGTGCAGTCTCACTAAATTAAAAACACACTCATCATCTGTCAGTGAATGCAGGTACCTGTATAGCATCCCTGTGGCAGCTTTGACAGTTTGCTGTATCAACAGTCCATGCATAAGCAAAAACTTCTCCAGTAGCTTTTGTTCTGCTGGGCTCCTTAGTTCTCCAGGCCAGCATCTTACTGGAAGGCAGACTTTAGGAACCATTTTTTGCCTTGTATCCTTCAAAGGTGTTTCAGTAGACTTCTGCACACCTCTTTTTGGGGGTGGGATATCAGTACACACTGGCTTGTACAGATTCATCTTCTACTGTAAAAGCCAAGAGCTAAACCCCACACCACTCAGGTGTCAGTGTGGTGTAGTGGTTAAGAGCAGTGGACTCGTGATCTGGTGAACCGGGTTCACTTCCCTGCTCCTCCACATGCAGCTGCTGGGTGACCTTGGGCTAGTCACACTTCTCTGAAGTCTCTCATCCTCACTCACCTCACAGAGTGTTTGTTGTTGGGGAGGAAGTGAAAGGAGACTGTGGGCCGCTTTGAGACTCCTTAAGGGGAGTGACAGGTGGGATATCAAGTCCAAACTCCTATTCCTCCTCCTCTTCTGTCCACAGGCTTCTCTAAGAACCTCTCCCCATTATGCTTCTCTTTTCAGAAAATGCTGTTTGCCCACTAGATCCCCAGAAGATACTGCTTCATATTTTCCATCCAGTCCCCCAGTTGGTTCTGCTTACCATCTCATTTTAATGGATGCATAAAATGGACCACATGGTCACAAATGGTCAAAGGGAGCTGGGAACTGCCATGGGAATAGAATGCCAACCCAGTTTCCCATGCAATTATATTTAGATAAAGAAAAATATGTTTTTTTTGGGATTCAGCCCTCAGTTCCAGGCTCCCAGAGAGTTTATTTAAAGTCAAGATTGATTGTGTCGTTCCCAAATATCCTTTTATAATAAATAATAAATGATGACGACAACAACAACAACATAGTTGTTATTTCTTTGTTGCAAAGAAACTAAATGTCTTTTTCCTCAAGGTAGTTCTTACCTTGTAGAACATTATATTTTCCCCCAACGCTGAACTTGGAATGTTTTCTTGCTGAAAATAGTTCACCCCTCACCTGCCAATCTATTCTGAGATGCGGTTGTGAGCTTATCGTGAGCTTGCTATGTCATGGTTTGGAATTGGTGCCTGTGATGTCATTAGTGATGAGTTCACTTCACAATCTTATCAATCTCCATTTCTAACCCTTTTGTATTGTAAGAACGTCTTTGTAGTAGCTAAACTTCCCCCTCTGTATCACCAGAGGGCAAGATCGTTCACACAGCCTCAACATTTTGTGAACTTTCCTTATTACCGACCTAGGCCTTTGAAGGCTAGGGCTCCATTGCTGCAGGGCATATATTCTTTTCTTTAAAAAAAACAAAAGTTAATTTGATCACCTCTTCAGCAAGGCTACCCCTCCCTCCAAAGAAATGGTGAAACCAGCAATGCACCTCTAATCACACCAACTCAGCAATAAGTCCAACTGAATTACCGTATTTTTCGCTCTATAAGATGCACCAGACCACAAGACGCACCTAGTTTTTGGAGGAGGAAAACAAGAAAAAAAATAAATTCTGACTCTCAGAAGCCAGAACAGCAATCCCTCTCGCTGTTCTGGCCTCTGGGATAGCTGCACAGCCTGCATTCGCTCCATAAGACGCACACACATTTCCCCTTACTGTTTAGGAGGGGAAAAGTGAGTCTTATAGAGCAAAAAATATGGTAAATGGGGCTTACTCCCAGGTGGGTGAGGCTATTATTTGTGAAACACCTTCTACATATATGCCCCAAGGTGATTTACAGACGTATCATTTAAAGCAGATAGAATCAATGTGAAAACAATACAGGAACAACCAAGCATAGGTTTATGAACCAACACTAAAGGCAAGAACTTTCTCAACAAAGCTTGTTGAAACTACAATGGACCCAGTTGTTTCCAGATGGTACAGATAGCTATTGATGATATTTATTTCACAGCCTTAAAAACTTTTCCAGGTTCTATCAATGCCGTTGAGTGAGATGTTCTATTGGTGCTTCCCAGAGTAGCCTCTGGTACACCTCTTGTGTATTGGCTATTCCGCCGCTGCCACCACCACCACCACCACCCAATAAGCTGAGGCACAGCATCAGACCTTTGAGAAGAATATCCTCTCTGGTATAAACATCAACAGAAGCTAGAATAACCTTGCCTCAGGCATTTACGGCTCTGGGGAGCTGTATTGTAATAGCCAGGCCATCCCTAACCCAGTCTTTCTTTCCGTCAGTAATCCATCAAACAGAATGTCATTAGATAATCAACTCATCTGATGATGATTCATGGCCTCAACTAATCTCTAAATCTTTCAAAAGCAGATCAGTCAAGATTGATCTGCAAAGAGAACATGCTTTGGAGAAGATTATATTTCCGTGCAACGGAGAGACTTATTCCTGCTTTGCAAGCAGTGGTTGACCAATAACCTGTGGGATTTCGATGACCTTGCCAATGCCAGTTGTTGAAATGTTTCACCAAGGTCTTATCTCCAGTTCCTGGTTATAATACATAAGGTCAAAACTTGTTTTTAACATCTGCTTTGGAAACCTGATAGATATTGTTGTGCTGTCTGCCAGTTGGACAGAGTTCCAGCAGTCAGGCTGATATTCCAGCTTGCACATTGAGCAGGAACATACCAATCTTGGACACACTGACAGTTTTCAAGTCTATAATTTAGCAACACACCATCACTCTCCTGTTCTTTCTTATTTATATTTATTCATAGATCTCACTTTGGGGAGCTGTGCTGGAGGCAGTTGCATGATGCCACAGGGGTCATTGCAATGAACCGCTTTACTCCGAATGGCTAATCTTGTCTTGTCTGCTTGGGGAATTAGCAAGAGCCACACCATTTACTATGATTAAAATATGTACTTATGCAAAGTCGTTGGCAATGAGTAAAACGACTTTGTGGCTTAAGTACCAATACAAAAATATGATCTAGCACAGGTACCCCAAACTCATATTGCCTGAAGCATTCAATGCTTATTAATCAAAATGTGGGAGAAATTTCAAAGCGCCAACATCAACTGCAGGCTTCTGCTGTTGATCCAAGAACTATACAGCAACACAGAAATGAGGGTCAGAGTAGGTTTAAAAGATGGTGTGACAAATACTTTTTAAAAAACTGCAAGAAATGAAGCAAGGTTGCCTTCTAGATCTCACTCTTTTTAACTTTTACATTTATGATTTGATGCAATATGTAGCCAATGCAAACCCCCCCTCTCCACTAATTAGGAACATATGATTTACTGTTCTTCTGTCTTTCCTGATTGGGGCCTCAAAAATCTCTTGGAGGTGCCCAGCTCATACAGTAAACAGGAAAGCCCATCTATAAATGAATCTAAGACCAAGATGCAAATTTGGGCAGACACAGTCCTGGGTATAGATGATGCTTGGATCAGCAGGCTATAGAACAGACTTGCTCATTTAGATGCCTGGATGTACTCCTTAATGAAACTCTCTCTTGAAAGTGTCATATGGAGATCGTGAAAGGAAGGTAAAAAAAGATAAAGGACCCCTGGATGGTTAAGTCCAGTCAAAGGCGACTATGGGGTTGCAGCACTCATCTCGCTTTCAGGTCAAGGGAGCCAGTGTTTGTCCACAGACAGTTTTCCAGGTCATGTGGCCAGCATGACTAAACCACTTCTGGTGCAATGGAACACCATGACAGAAGCCAGAGTGCATGGAACCGCTGTTTACCTTCCCGCCACAGCAGTACCTATTTATCTTCTTGCACTGGTATGCTTTTTAACTGCTAGGTTGGCAGGAGCTAGGACGGAGCAACTGGAGCTCACTCCGTCGCAGGGATTTGAACTGCCAACCTTCCAAAAGTAAAGGCACAGATAACCACAGGGGCATTGATGAAGTTCTATTACAATAAGGGAGGGCAGCTGAATGAACCTGCCCTAAAGGTATTTGGTAGCTTACCCAAATGCTTTATGACATTGAAATATGGGGCTCCGATTCAAACTCCGTTAAAGTTTTGGAAACTGTGCAGAACCATTTTTTTCCTGGAAATGATACTCTTTACCATCAGGAATATCAGCAGCTGTTCTTCATACAGAATCTGGGTGGTTACCAATAAAGGCAAGAGCAGACTATATCCAGTTAAAATATAACAATTTTAAAGCTTAAAAATGGCTCCTATGTCTATTGAGCATTTTCCTACTCTGTGCTATATGGAACTGGATGATAAATAACCTCCAGATAGCAGATTGTCAAATGTTTTAGACTGTGGTTATTTTCTAGACCTGAGCTCTGCTTTGACCTTGAATAAATTCAACTAAGGGATTGGCTCTTCTGAATAGAATCTGGACGGGACCTGCAACCAATTAGAAACGCCAAAATTCCCTTGCTATCGATTATATGTTAACCTACCCCTTATATATAGACCCAAGAGATCACTTTCTGAAACCTTTGTTCACACAAGCAAGCTGGTACACACCAGCAGAAATGGTCCAGTTTCTTTTGAGTGACAACAATACCTCTGTAACACAGAGTGTGGCCCTCTATGCACTGGCTGGGGAAAAAATCAGGAAAAATGAGTTACATAGAATTGCTATAAATTGTTGTCGTGATTTGGCAGTTTAAGTTGAAATCAAGTTGGATGTGTGTTTGTTGGTGTCTCTGATAACCTCTATTATATCACAGGTGTTGGTTCATATTATGGATGTATTATATGTATTGTTTTATTGGTACTGTTGCTGTGGGTTTTCATGGCCTTTGGCTAGAACAATAAATTCATACTGAAGACTGAATAACTCCTATTGCAGAAAGAGAGGATGGGGAGCTGGAAAGATGGCCTTATATGCAATAGAAGCAAGTGCTAGAGAATTAGTCAGGTAGAGTGGGTATCTAAACACACCAGGAGGGAAAATTCACATGCAAATGACTGGGGCTTGGACTAACGCAAAAGTCTGCAGAAGGTAGAAAGGCAGGGCAAAGTGCTCATAATTACCTGTCCAAAGGAACAGGGATGTGGCTGAGTCTAGGGCTGCTGAACAGTGATTATGAAAAGTGGATTGTGGGTCCTTTTAGTATATAGTGAGTAATCTTGCACACTTACTCTGCTTCCTGAAAGGATACCCAACAGACTCAGGCTATGACGGTGTGACTGAATGTAAACAAACCTTTATAGGCAGCCCCTGAGCCAAAGTCTAATTCTGCTCCGGGTTCCAAGAACCTTCCCAATAAAGTTCCAGAAATAGATAAAGCTTCCTTTGGGATAATCCTGCTTTGTGCCTCAAGCAAGGAAACAGATGGAAAGGGGAAGGAGGCAAGGGAAGATTGAAAAAAGCTAGTGCCTGCAGGAGTTGAGGCTAGGGATGCTAAATGGCAGCGATTTCCACTCCAACCTGTATTTGTCACAATCAGCATGTTTCTGTTCTACTGCAGTTCAGCTTCTTCCAAAATACCATATTGGCCCGAATATAAGCCGCACTTTTTTTTCCAAATTCCGACCACGAAAAGTGCAGCTTAAATTTGAGAACTTACAAAAATTGGCTTTTACAATATCATGGCTGAAACATACGTTAAAATGGAACGGGTGTGAGTCCCTACGGAATTTTAAAGGAGCGGCTTATTTTCTGGTATTGGCTTTTTTTACTTTTCCCCCCTTGAATTTTAAAGGTGCGCCTTATTTTCGGGTGCAGCTTATATTCGGGTCAATAGGATACTATGCTATTCATCTCCCTGTCTGCTGTTCAACACGACTTGCAGAACTATTTGCAGAACTGATGCAACTTACATTCATTTCAATGTAAAGGAAACATAGAAACAATGTTTTAAAAGTAATCAGCTTTGTAGCTTTGCAGCCTTAAAAACAACAGCCACAATGTGGAGGAATACTAATTGTATCTTCTTGACCGACTTACATTCCTGACCACTGAAGAAGATGCTAACTGCAGCACTTTCCGCTTTCATCAGAATTCTCCTGAAATCCCTGCTTGGAGCACAGGGTTGTAGCAGACTTGAAAAGAACCTCCTGGGGGATTCCTAAAAGCTGAGCAAAATGATGCTGCTTCCCGGGCAGAACAAAGCTGGGACCAAGAGGCGCCCAGTTTCAGGAAAGGCACTTTCTTGTGGCCATTGGCTCTAACAGAAATGGTGATCTTGTTAAGGGCAGGGCAGGGTAAAAGGGACATTTTGTGACAAAAGATTCCGGTACTAAACATCACAACATCATTTTTCCACCAGAAAATGGTGGGGGGTCTCTGGTCAATGTGGAGTCACAGTCAGATAGCTGAGGATGTTGAGATTATTGCATTACTTTTCCTGGTTATAATGCTAGTGCGTCTATCCCAGTTTCTAATGTTCCTTTGACACTGCATTAACTCTTCCGTTATAGAACTGTGGTGTGTGGTTGTTGTTGTTTCAAAAAAATCAATACACTGCCATGCCATGCTAAATTTCATTCACACCAGGGAGCATAGTGTGACACAATGATGGATGTTATGAGATCACCCATGAAAACAGTGGGAAAGAATGGCTGCTTATCCAGTCCAGGGTGGGCAGTGGTTGCAACCCATCACAGTGGCTCTGCTACTGTCCAGAGCAGGGGTCAGCAAGGTTTACCTTGCCTGGGCCGAATCAGTCCTGCAGAGCCCCCTCCGTGGGCCAGATAGTGAGCGCGCACACCCACAATTTTCAGCATCTGCACAAGTCTGCACATGCGCAGACGCAGTTTCTGACACCACGGAAGTGAGTCCCCGCGCTGTGCCAGTTGGCGACACAGCGTGGGGACTCATTGAGTGGGCGGCTCGGTTCTGGGGTGGCTCATGGGCCAGTTAAACAGCCTCCAACCATGGGTCACAGGTTGCTGACGCCTGGTCCAGAGCACCTCCATTGCTGCCACAGTCATTAGTTTCTTCCCCAGGAGCATCATGGGGGCCCCGCCAGACCCAGTTTGAATTTGCACCAATCTGCAGCGGTGGGGGAGCGGTGCTTGGGAGCAGACCTGAGCGCAACAGTCTTCACTCAGGTCCACCCCCACCTTACTGTAAAGCTGCGTTATACAAATTGCTGCACCTAGTATTATACAGGTGGCGCTGTGGGTTAAACCACAGAGCCTAGGACTTGCCGATCAGAAGGTCGGCAGTTCGAATCCCTGCAATGGGGTGAGCTCCCGTTGCTCAATCCCAGCTCCTGCCAACCTAGCAGTTCGAAAGCACGTCAAAGTGCAAGTAGATAAATAGGTACCGCTCCAGCGGGAAGGTAAACGGCGTTTCCGTGTGCTGCTCTGGTTCGCCAGAAGCAGCTTAGTTATGCTGGCCACATGACCCAGAAGCTGTACACCGGCTCCCTCGGCCAATAAAGCGAGATGAGCGCCGCAACCCCAGAGTCAGGCACGACTGGACCTAATGGTCCAATCATCTGATTCTTAGCAATGTCCCGGGCTAGAGCAAAACTTATAGGTATGTGCATTATAGCTGAGGGCCTCCCAGATTATCAGTATACATTGTTAGCTGAGAGGATACATTTGAAACCTGACTGCAAACAATGCCATTGTTGAATTCTAGTATTTTAGTGTGTTGCATTGCTTCCACTCTTCATGTCTCCAGTTAAAAGCAGTGGAGTCTGGTCCATTAGGGCCATGAAGGTCTTCATTGGTGCCCTCAAATAGGAGCGTCAGTCTAAGTGATTTTTGAACAGAGTAAGTCGACTCCAGCACTTCTAAAGAACATTTTGCCGTATAATATGCAATTTCTAAGCAATGTGTGTTAAATGAGCCAGACAGATGGCTCCCACCTATCAGTGTTCTTTGCCAATGAGTGAAGTCACAGCTATTATGATTGATAAGTAACTTTGAAGGCAGGCCCTAGAAGTCCATGGGATCTTAACAGGTGCAATCGTGGTGCAAATGGAGTGATGGCACAGGGCCCATGCCAGCAGGGACCCCCGAACCTTAAACAAAGAAGTCTCCAGTCCTTCTAGAAAGACAGTTTCCAAGCATAATGTGCAGGCAACCTTCTAAGTCTAGATTTGCCAACCCAACACAAACAGGAGGAGGAGTATTGATGCTTCTCCTGGTTCTGCAGCACACTTCCTGCTCCAATTGACTATCATCAGGGGTGCCAAGATGTGATGTGACTCCAGTGGCTGGCCCCTTTCCTCCTACTGGTGGCAGTGCAAGGAGGAAGAGGAAGAGCCACTGGCTATTGAAGTCATGAGGCCACCACATTTGGCTTCATGCCTGGCTCCTCCCAACATCCCAACATCTTGCGCATGATGTCAGGACATCGGGACATCATGCATCACATGTGAGATGTTGCCCCCCCCCCCAATTGCCACCGTAAGCTATCGCCTCTGGGTATGATGTTAGCTCTTTCCCTCCTTTCTGGAAGAAAAGATTTGCCTGGGCATTTGTTGTGGGATGAAGATGGAGAGGAGATGGACAGTTGCCACCCCTTTGGGTTTTTGGAGGATGTTGTGGATGGGAGAATAGCTAAGTATACCTGAAGGAGCATCTCCACCCCCAACATACTGCCTGGACACTGAGGTCCAGTGCTGAGGGCCTTCTGGCGGTTCCCTTGCTGCGAGAAGCCAAGTTACAGGGAACCAGGCAGAGGGCCTTCTCGGTAGTGGCACCTGCCCTGTGGAACGCCCTCCCACCAGATGTCAAAGAGGAAAACCACCATCAGAGTTTTAGAAGACATCTGAAGGCAGCACTGTTTAGGGAAGGTTTTAATGTTTAATAGATTATTGTATTTTAATATTCTGTTGGAAGCTGCCCAGAGTGGCTGGAGAAGCCCAGCCAGATGGGTGGGGTATAAATAAAGTATTCTTATTCTTATTCTTATTCTTATTCTTATTCTTATTCTTAGGCCATTCCACCTCCTCTGTTGTGATAGCCCATGGAATGACTTCTCAAAAAGGAGGAGGTCAGACCCTCCAAGTGTCCATTGGAGAAGTGTTGGAGGGTATGGAGTCATCCACCCCCCCGCACTGATTGAAGGCAATCCTGTATAGAGAAGGTTTTTTTTAATGTTTAATGTTTTATTATGCTTTTATATATGTTGAAAGCTGCCCAGATTGGCTGGGGCAACCCAGTAAGATTCATGGGGTATCAGTAGTAAGATTATCATTATGGACTGGGACGTCCCTATTTTCATCGGATAAATGTTGAAGGGTAAGAAGTGCTGTGCCTGTTTTTCTTCTCCTTTCTTTGCTACCCATGGAAAGGGTTATTGAAAGAGGGACAGGGAAGACTTCCTGTCCCTGGAGGGGCTTTTTCTGAAAAAGTGGCGAGAGGAAGTGCCAAGGTCTGCTTGCCTCGCCTTTGCTGCCCACAGGCCTTGTGGCACATACAGCAGCCAGCTGCTCTGGCCAGGGAGAGCCTCTTAGAAAGTATGCATGTGTGTGGAGTGCTTGAGGAAAAGAACAGGACCCACCCATTTGCTGTTCTATTTGTTTTGTTTTGCTGCCAGCCAGCTGCATGGAGCAGTCGGCAAGCACAGCTGTTCATTTTGCTTTGTGGCAGACAGCTACTTGAGGGACATTTTGAAAGTATGGTGGTGGGAGCAGGGTTGGAGGGAGACATTCTGCAATTGTCCAGTTGCTTGCTGTGCTTGTTTTGCTGCCTGCCGGCACGTGGTGCAGGTAGACACTTGAGAAGGGCATCAGTTGAATATGACAATATGGAAGCCCTTTCAAGTTTCTGCTTCATGCCATAAGATTGTTCCAAAGCTGGTGTGGATGTGGGGGGGGGGGGGAAGTCCTGTGTAGAGTCACCATAATTATTATCACCTTTTCCCACATTTTCCCCAAGTTGTTTGGGAGCAGGGCAGTGTAGAGCCATTCATCATTACTATCAGCATAACTATTGCCACATTTTCCCTGATTGTTCCCAATGTTGTTGTGGGTTTTTCTGAGGGTTGGGGGTCATCCATTTCAGTGGCCTCATAACTATCATCACCCTTTCCTCCTGCCTGGCTCCAAGGCTGGACTGTTCCCATGTTGTTGGAGAGAATAGGGAAGTACAATGCAAAGGCAGAAATGTTATTACCAGATCCTCATAAAGGTAAAGGTAAAGGTAAAGGTACCCCTGCCCGTACGGGCCAGTCTTGACAGACTCTAGGGTTGTGCGCCCATCTCACTCAAGAGGCCGGGGGCCAGCGCTGTCCGGAGACACTTCTGGGTCACGTGGCCAGTGTGACATCGCTGCTCTGGTGAGCCAGAGCCGCACACGGAAACACCGTTTACCTTCCCGCTAGTAAGTGGTCCCTATTTATCTACTTGCCCCCGAGGGTGCTTTCGAACTGCTAGGTTGGCAGGCGCTGGGACCGAACGACGGGAGCGCACCCCGCCGCGGGGATTCGAACCGCCGACCTTTCGATCGGCAAGCCCTAGGCGCTGAGGCTTTTACCCACAGCGCCACCCGTGTCCAGATCCTCATACACTCCTAATATTGACCTAGTCACATTTATTCAGGCAAACAAATAGGGACCATGAAATGACTGTGCCTCTTGGACCATATATCTGCCACTGTCTCAGACAGAGGTCTTTCCCAGTTCTACAATAAGAGCTCCTTTTCATTAGAAGACATTAGTGATTAAACATGACCTTAGATACACAAAGCATATAGCCTGCCACTGTGTTATAAAGTGGTTATTTATTTCATCCATGCAAATACAGAGAGAGACATCGGCTGAGCACAAATCCTATAGATCTTAGATATGGGTCAGCAACAGGTGGTCCATGGGCCAAATTTAACCCTGAATTGATGTTATCTGGTCCCTCAGTGGTCAACCCCAGAAACAGAGAGTGGTGTGGATAAGAAGCAGCTAAATTAAGGGTTCTTTTACATCAGGTCATTTTGAAAGTAGGCAGTGGGTACTGTCATCCTTTTGTCAATGCTAACTATAGTCTAAGAAAAGAATGGGGGAAGTCACGTCAGTGGTCAGTGGTGGCTCAACAACACCTGGTGTAGGAGAAGTCAAAGAAACTATTCCTAAAAGTTGTCCCAGCTCTTGTTTTTCTGTTCCCTTTTCTGGAATTTTGCTGGAACTTGGTTTGTCTTCTTTGTTCTGATTTATCTGCTTGGCTCAGTTTATGAAATCACTATTGATTGCTGAGATGAATTGGGGTGCTGCTATTTTAAGAGCAAAAACTTGTTGCTTTCTGCAAAAGCTCCCCCCCCACACACATTTCAAGAACCCTTTAAGCTGTGGGGGAACCAGAGTGAAGTCATAGGAAAAGCAAAGCTAGCAAGCCAAAATTCTCCCCTTGTCTGACTACGCCTGAAATATTAGAAGCTGCCTTCTGACCAAGTCACAATCACGCTCTCAAAGTAGCCATCCCATAACAACAGGCAAAACTGATTAGTGAAACGAGAGCTATTGCAAGAGGGTTTCCTGATGTCTAGCAGAAACAAACAAACCCACACCAACAAACCTGTATCTTTAAAATACATTAAAGCATCACCGCAGAAGACAACTTCTGCGAATCATTTGTGTACTCAAAAAGGTATCATTTCAATTATCTGCCTTTCAAGGGCAGCACATTTAAGGAGCTTACCTGTGTGGCATGCCACTTATATAGGCTACGGTGTATTCATGGGATAATTCGCATGCCTTGAGGTACCAGGTCATTTCCATCTCACGCAGGAGGGCTGCCCGCCGGGCCTTTAGCTGCATCTGGTCCAAGGTGGTCTTTTTTGTGTCCTTTTCCACGGAGACCTTTGGAAAGTGTGTTGGCTTCTTCATCTCGGGGTTTCTCACGGTCCCCCCAGTACGAGCTGCAAGCATCTTGGTGCTTTGCCGGTTCAAAAGGCACACACCATCTAAGTCTCTGGCCTGAAATCATACAAACTGATTTTTTTTTTTTCCAGCAGGCACTTTCATCCCTCTACAACCTTATCCTGGTCGCAAAGCTGTAATCAGATACACATCTACAGGGCTTAAACTAGAAAGCAGAGCTGTACCCTTTCCATGGACACATCTGGTCGCAGTTTTCTACCTTTTGATGTCCTTGACTGCAACAAGCACTTTAATTTTAAAAAAATAAATAAAATAAAAATCTGGAGCAAATCCGGAGCAGAGGCTGAGTGTGGTTCCTCTGTGTAAAAAGCAGGGGCACTCTGCACATGTTCAGAGCCACTTGGCTACTACTGCACACATTCTATGACCCAAGTCTGGTAGCCCTGGCAGAAACTGGAAGGCAAGACCGCAGGAGATAGCAAATTTCATAACAAAGGGAGAAGGATGCAGGTTTAGCCAGGTTTATGCAGCATGTGAATTTCACTGTGTACAATCTTTATACAGTGGTACCTCGGGTTACATACGCTTCAGGTTACACACTCCGATAGCCCAGAAAGAGTGCTTCAGGTTAAGAACTTTGCTTCAGGATAAGAACAGAAATCAGGCTACGGCGGTGCGGCGGCAGCAGGAGACCCCATTAGCTAAAGTGATGCTTCAGGTTAAGAACTGTTTCAGGTTAAGTACAGACCTCCAGAATGAATTAAGTACTTAACCCAAGGTACCACTGTAGCGTCAAGCCTTGGGGTGTGAAGATGGAGTTTGCAAAACAAATTAGGGCTCCTTCACACTTCCACTTGCCCCATCGTCATCGTTTTCCCCAGGGAAAACTTGCTGTTTACCACTGAATCGAAGCAAATATCAACAGAGTTTTATCCAATTGACATTTGCTCTGGTTTAGGGCTAAAGAGTGGGTTTTCCAGGGGGGAGCTGTGGGGCAAAGGCACAACCACTCAGACCTGTGCCTAGAAAACATGGGAACAGTGGGAAACTGCTTGGCCCCATACTTTCTAGGCACGGGGCAAGTGGAAATTTAGAGAAGCCCCACATCTCTGTTGGGGGCTTGCAAGCATCAGGTTACACCCCCATTTTTGACAACCTAGAGCCCACCTGTTGCCCAGTTCTGTGCCATGCCAGGAGAGAAACACAAAAGTTCCTGATCAAGCAGAAAACAGATGCAAAGAGAAGCATAACAGCCTTTATATGAGCATTTCTTGTTTATTTTATTAAATGATTTGCTTGCAAGATTACTTTTATTAATCAAAAGAAGGCAGTGTTGTCTAAAGTCTGTTCGGTTTTGCAGTTCTTTTTAGTAGTGCCTACTTCTTCATCTGTCAAAAAGCCACTAAAATATTGCAATGAAACAATGGAAGGAGATATACGGTATATATATATATGCATAAAACCAAAGGTTATGGTTGGTATTCAACTAAGTTGCACTCAGGATAGACCCACTGGGTCCATTAATTTGGCCAAGGCAAATTAATTGGATGCACGAGGTCCATTAATTTCAAGAGGTCTGCAGGGAGTAAAATTTGGTTGAATACCACCTCGTGAAAAAAAGTCCAGAGGTTAACATAGCTGAAAATCTGTGGAACAAGGCAGGTTTCCTCAATCACGAGTTGGCATTGTAGAATTTCTGCACGGGTTTTATGTAAGCAAATCAGGTTGAATGCCCAGTTAACAGGTTGTCTGGAGGAGCCCTGGCTTACATCAGATGGCTATCCGCAGCTTGTAGAAGAAGAAGAAGTTTGGGTTTGATATCCCGCCTTTCACTCCCCTTCAGGAGTCTCAAAGCAGCTAACAATCTCCTTTTCCCTTCCTCCCCCACAACAAACACTCTGTGAGGTGAGTGGGGCTGAGAGACGTCAAAGAAGTGTGACTGGCCCAAGGTCACCCAGCAGCTGCATGTGGAGGAGCGGGGAAGCGAACCCGGTTCCCCAGATTACGAGACTACCGCTCTTAATCACTACACCACACTGGCGCTCTCTAGGATTTGAAGGTTTATGCAAAACCAGAGTTCATTTTTCCATGCTTTTTATTTTGTGAAACTAACAGCACTACTCTAGAATGTCTTCTGAAAAGTAAGTCTATATTTAGTAGGGTTGCCGTATCCTGAAGAGCAAAATAGAGGACCCCTGAGCCACACCCATGTGCCTCTTTCCATGGCTCAGGCTGGCAGCGAATGCAGCATGCGGCGTGCCCTTGCCCACAAACCTCTTTCCCTGGCACAGGCTGGCAGCAGCCGTGATGTGCAGAGCAGCCCAAGCTCAAGTCCAACCCCCCCCAAAAAACCCTTGAACATTTCCTGTAAAAATCCACCCAGATGGGCACGTTGACCCCCCAAAAGGAGGACATGTCCAGGTTTCCCCGGACATATGGCAATCCTATATTTGGTTCATTGGGACTTACCTGGAAGTAAGTGTAACATTGTAGCTGCAGCACAGAGCTAATTCAGAAATGCAGAAAAGATAGAGGCTGCTACTTAAAACATTAAGTAAATACAGTTGCAGCTAATCTGAAGTATTAGTTGTTCATGTCATAACAAGCCATTGTCAAGGAAGATATTCCCTTAACACAACTGTTTAATGTTAGCATGCATTAATCCGTTCAGGTGGCAATGCCTTCTTGGCCACTCAGGGTAATCCCAAACCAGCCTATGAAAAATGTAGAACTGATACACAGTGGATGGCTTTGCTCCTAGAAAAGGGATCTAATGGTCTTTAAATATTGATTCTGGGATTCTTCAACCGAATTTCCATAACCAGTTCGGTTTACTCACAGTCTGTTGATCAGCCATAGCCAAGCTGTTAATGTACAAACCAAGGCAGAGAATCCTTTGTGGAATTAATGGACACAATTTTCTCACTTAGTTTATGGGAGGCAATCAGAGAACTTTTTGCAGGAGCGTATATCAAATAGGAGATTTCAGAAAGGAGGAACGGAATGAATTTTTGCAAGGTACAGCTGCAGGACAATGGAGAAAGCTCTTGGATCCAAGGGGAATTCATTGGCATACAATACAATGACAATACAGGTCAAATGAAAATGTGGATGAGCTCATTAATTTCAATGGGTTTACTCTGAGTAACACATAATTTGTGCTGGTCCCGAGGGTTAACCGTGCGGTGTGGTCCGAGTCCAGTCTGAGGTCGAGGGTGCAGTATGGAGGCTGTCTGTCATAGCTGAAGCAGGGTCCAAGGCAGGGAGTCAGGTGAGGTCAGGAACTCTGGCAGAAGAGCAGGACAGGGTGCAGGCAGGAACAGGCTACCAACAATGTTGCTCCTGCAACTTGGGACTGGGGCTGACTGGCTTTTATCTGCCCCGAGGCATAGGGCGGCCCCGGTCCTCAGGTGACTCACCTCTCCTGGCCTGGAGGCGAGAACTCCTCCTGCGAGAACTTAGTTCCCTCCGCCTCTCTTCCCTGAGCCTCTGCAGCTCAAGAGAGGCTGGAGGGTTACCAGACCCAGAGGCAACCTCAGCTTCCCCTGACTGATCTGAGAGTGGAGCACCTGCAGGCAATGGGTCCTTCATCACCTCAGGAGCCAGAGCAGACTCAGCTGGTGCCTGCAGCTGAGGATCCAGCACAGGTGAGGACCCTTCGGGCTCAGCCCTGGCTCAGCTGGTTCTGGAGGCGGGGACTCCTGTGCAGGCTGGGATTCCTCAGGTTCAGCCTCCGAGTCTGAATCCCAGACCATCACATAACTGAATGGCCAAAGGCCATTTGCCCTGAATTACAGTTGCCCTGAATTACAGTTGCCGGGAATCACAAGTGGTAAAATGTGATAAATATGTTTCTTTCAGGCTTCTTGTATGCAACTGATTGGCCACTGTCAGAACAGGAAACTGGTCTAGATGGGCCAGGGAGCTCATCAAACTGGTTCTTCTTATGTACTCCCAGGTGAGTGGGATTAGGATTGCCACCTAGCTTGTCCAATTGATTTCAGTGGGTAAAGGTTAAAAGGTAAAGGACCCATGGATGGTTAAGTCCAGTCAAAGGCGACTCGGGGGTTCCAGCGCTCATCTTGCTTTCAGGCCGAGGGAGCCGGCATTCGTCCACAGACAGCTTTCCAGGTCATGTGGCCAGCAGGACGAAACCGCTTCTGGCGCAACGGAACACTGTGACAGAAACCAGAGCGCATGGAAATGTCATTTACCTTCCCGCCACAGTGGTACCTATTTATCTACTTGCACTTTTGACGTGCTTTCAATCTGCTAGGTAGGCAGGAGCTGGGACAGAGCAACGGGAGCTCACCCTGTCGCAGGGATTCGAACCACCAACCTTCTGATCTGCAAGCCCAAGAGTCTTAGTGGTTTAACAAACTTAGTCTGGCTCCAACCCCATGAGGAAAGACTTTTCGTGCTGCTACAAATGCTTGTTCAAAGAACAGTAAGGTGAGGCCCACTGGGTATCCTTTCAGCATGATCCTTTGTCTTGTAGGTGAGCTCCGGTTAGAAGGCCAGCTTGTTATTTAAGGGAAAGGGACACAGTTCTGCAGTCCTGACTTGGGGAGGACGACGTCCCGTTCAAGCTCCTGTATCAAGATTCATTGACTAGTGTGGTGGTTAATTGTGTGTTCAGATCTGTGTTTTTCCAAATAAGCAAGTCCCTGCTTCTCTTAAACCTGCCTTGCACCGTGTAACCCTGTGCTTTGTTTCCCAAGGAGAACAATGTTTCGATTAAATCCTGCTTTTAAGAAGTGGCGAGTGTGTTGCTTCTTCCGCAGAGCAAAGGATCCATGAATGGACCTCGCTCTTGGTGTTCTCATTGTGAAATTATGAGGATTCTATTTTATTGACAGCATTTCCTTCTGTTATCTAGGAGCATCACTTTGAACCTGTTGTTGTTGTTTAGTCGTTTAGTCGTGTCCGACTCTTCATGACCCAATGGACCAGAGCATGCCAGGCACTCCTGTCTTCCACTGCCTCCCGCAGTTTGGTCAAACTCATGCTGGTAGCTTCGAGAACACTATCCAACCATCTCATCCTCTGTCGTCCCCTTCTCCTTGTGCCCTCCATCTTTCCCAGCATCAGGGTCTTTCCCAGGGAGTCTTCTCTTCTCATGAGGTGGCTAAAGTATTGGAGCCTCAGCTTCAGGATCTGTCCTTCCAGTGAGCACTCAGGATTGATTTCCTTAAGAATGGAGAGGTTTGATCTTCTTGCAGTCCATGGGACTTTCAAGAGTCTCCTCCAACACCATAATTCAAAAGCATCAATTCTTTGGTGATCAGCCTTCTTTATGGTCCAGCTCTCACTTCCATACATCACTACTGGGAAAACTTTGAACCTAGAGGACTCCTATCTTGCATTTGGGAATTCCATATTTTCTCAGCCCAAAGTGTGTTTCCCAGTCAGTAAGCACTTTAGTGGCAAGTGCCTCAAAAGCAAGTACACTCATCCCGGCCTCCCTCCATTCTCGTGAAGATCTGCTGTTTCATCAACGCTGAGTTTGTGCACAATCTGACACACAACAGAGCGACTTCTTGCATTTACCCAGAACAAACAACAGCTGTGCTTGCTTTGCTTCCACAGTCCTTTTGTTTGGGTCTTGTCACAGAGAGTCAGATTAGAAAGTAATGCTTAGGCTGTCCTCTACTGGTGTGGAGACCTTCCTACACTTGGAACTTGAATGCTGGAGAAAATGGGGTCTCTTATTAACATTTCACATTAGAAAGCAGGGTGCATTGCAGACATAGACCCACAAGCCTCGATTTGATTTTGATACGTTATAGTGGGAATTGCAGCCCAAAACTTCTAAAGGGCACCAAATTGGCAAAGGCTGCATCATGCCACTTGGGTTATTTCCTAACACGGAGTGGGGAATCTCGGACCCAGGGCGAAACTGCAACCATCCGAGCTGCTCTGCCCTTGAGATTCTCTCCATGCAACCCTGCTCCCAAATCACACCCTGTGTCCTCATGCCATGTATCCTCCAACATTTCCCCCATGAAAATAGGGAAGTCCTATTCCATAGTAATAGTAATAATAATAATAATTTAATTATTTATTCGCCACCCAGTAAACACTTTTAAAAATCCCTGTACAGAGCTGTCTTCAGATGTTGCCTAAATGTTGTATAGTTACAGTACCTATCTCTTTGGCTCAGGGGTTGCATAAATCCATGCCCTCCAATATTTCTCTGACGAGAATAAAGATATCCTAAGGAAAAGCGGGACGCGGGTGGTGCTGTGGTCTAAACCACTGAGCCTAGGGCTTGCCGATCAGAAGGTTGGCGGTTCGAAACCCCGCGATGGGGTGAGCTCCCGTTGCTCAGCTCCTGCTCCTGCCAACCTAGCAGTTCGAAAGCACATCAAAGGGCAAGTAGATAAATAGGTACCGCTCTGGCGGGAAGGTAAACAGCGTTTCCGTGCGCTGCTCTGGTTTCGCCAGAAACGGCTTAGTCATGCTGGCCACATGACCCGGAAGAACTGTCTGTAGACAAACATTGGCTCCCTCAGGCAGTAAAGCAAGATGAGCGCCACAACCCCAGAGTCGTTCGCGATTGGGCTTAACTGTCGGGGTCCTTTACCTTTAAGGAAAAGTGGGACATTCCAGGATCAAATCAGAAACTGGGATGGCTTCTGTAAATCTGGGACTGTCCCTGGAAAACAGGGACACTTGGGGAGGAGGTGTCTGGGAATGTCCTGCTTTTCCCTAGGCTGTCCCTATTTTCATCAGAGAAATGTTGGAAGGTATAGAGTTATTTGACCCCCCCCCCCAAGCCATGGAGATAAGTAACTATACATCTGAAGGCAGCTCTGTATAGGGAAGCTGTATATGTTGGAAGCTGCCCAGAGTGGCTAGGGCAACCCAGTCAGATGGGTGGGGAATAACAACAACAACAACAACAACAACAACAACAACAACAACAACAACAACAATGATAATAAACAGGACATCCCTATTTTCATCAGAGAAATGTTGGAGGGTATGAAACCCTGGAGAGCCAATTCCAACTAGACTAACCAGTAACAAGCTAGGTATCTATCTCAGTGTGTCTCATGGTCCTGCTCCGAAGGCTGAGCATTCCGTTTTTTGAATGTGCATCATTAGTGCGAACATCATGCATTAGTGAAAAGGAGGGGGAAGCAGCATGCCTATCCCACCCTTTGCAGCAAAGCTATGTATATCCACCCAGTTACACGTGGGCTGTTTCATCTACCATTTCCTGAAGTGCAAAAGAGGAGGTCTACAAGCCAATTGCCGGAGAAACCGCTGTGCTAGGCTGGCTTTGTGGAGAGGGCCCGCTGTGTTCCGTTTACCGCAAAAGCCTGTTTGAACAAAGGAGCCATGTGGTCTGTTTCCTGGCTTCCGAGCTAATAATAAACAACTTGTCAAAGGCCTCCCGAGGGGCTGTTGCCAGCCTCACCCATTCCCTGTGGGACACAGCTTAAGTGGGTGCTTCAGTTCGCTCCTCACAATCAACAGGTTGATGACATTCGCTGCTCCTATTTGAAATAATTTCCTCATCAAAAGATGCATGGTTCCCTGTAGGGTGTAAATATGGCCTCTCCAGCCATAAAAATAAACCTTCGGTGTGATAATATATAGACATCCGAACTTAGACAAGTTTGGCTTTTTGAAATATGGCTCTGCCATGCCGCGTCTGGTTACTGGGTTGTTGTTTTTTAGGACTATTCATAGGCTAGTTTCTTCGGGGTTAGCTGGCCCTCTTCTGGCCAATAGGCTGAAAAACATCCCACCTGGCAGGTAGCTGAAAACTACCTGGTCCTAAAGCTAGGTAGCTGTTTTCGCAGGCTCTTTTGGTAACAATGCAGCTGGTGAAAATTCTTCTAGTTAACCTGGGCTTGCAGCAGTTGCAGGTTTTGGATTAGCTGCGCCCATCACCCACAACATGCAATCACCTGGAAACACTCTTCAATAGTGACTAAGCCACTGCTGTTTTCTGCTTTGTCCCCATTCTGAAAGGAGTGGATATCACAGTTCATGGAGGAGGGGGAGATGCAGTGTCCCTCTTGGCTTTCCTGTCTGGCCCTTGTAACTCTCCCCGGCTACATCCCCAGACCCCTCCAAGTGTCCCTATTTCCAGGGACGTCCCTGATTTAGAGAAGCCATCCCAGTTTCTGATTTGACCCTGGAATGTTCCACTTTTCCTCGGGATGTTCCTATTTTCATTGTTGGAGGGTATGGAGTTATCTGACCCCTGAGCCATCGGAAGGCAATCCTGTATTGGGAAGGGTGTTTTTCTAATGCTTAATGTTTTATTATTTTTTATATGTGTTGGAAGCTGCCCAAAGTGTGGTGTAGTGGTTAAGAGTGGTGGACTCGTAATCTGGTGGACCAGGTTCGATTCCCCGCTCCTCCACATGCAGCTGCTGGGTGACCTTGGGCCAGTCACACTTCTCTGAAGACTCTCAGCCTCACTCACCTCACAGAGTGTTTGTTGTGGGGGAGGAAGGGAAAGGAGAATGTGAGCCGCTTTGAGAATAAAGCAGGATATGAAATCCAGATTCTTCTTCTTCTTCTGTGGCAACCCAGTAAGATGCACGGGGTATAAATAATAAAATCATCATTACGGAGTGGGATGTCCCTATTTTCATCGGAGAAACGTTGGACCATCCCTCACTGGTCCTGCTTCACACTCGTATGTTTTTTGCCTGGCTGTAATGTGTCCTTTAACTCTCATAATGCCTTCTCTATGAAGGACAGAAGTTTATGTGTGTACAAGCCTACAGTACAAAGGTAACATATGAATCAGTTGCTCCACCCACTTTTGCCTCTGGCCCCGCCTACCACTGCCATGTGGCCCTCAGAACATTGGCCAGAAGGGAATGTGGCCCTCAGGCTGAAAAGAGTTCCCCACCCTGCCCTATTAAGGATGAATCTGGATTCTAGACACTAGACATCTTCACTGTTCTTTTCCTGTTCACTGGAATGCTGTGAATGAAATGTCAGGGAAATGGAGGTGGAAGAATTGATTGGATTATATTAGGCTGTGAGTCATTTTTAATTTTTAATTATTATTTTTTTAAAAAAAGCTCACCAATCAGAAAATTAGCACAGCAGGGAGTGGATTATGAAATAACCTTCCACTCAGATGTTATTTCTCTCTCTCCATTCCTTCTCACTGGAAATGTAATACATGGAAGAACATTATTGGATTTATTCCCTGTCCATCAATAAAATATCCAGGATAGCTTACAAAGTTGAAAAACAACACACATAGAGAGAGTAAAATAGAAAAGATTTTCACCAGGTGCCAAAATGATGCTAGTGTAAATAGATGTCAGGGACTGGCTGTATGTAGGAGGGGCAAGAACCAAGCAGGGCAACCCCCAAGGGTAGAAGGGGGTTGGTGGTGGGATGATGAGTGGTCAGAGGGAGAAGACAGGGAGGAGGTGTTGGAAGCTGAAGAGTTAACAGGGCTTAGTGAGCAGGAAGAGGCTGTGACAGAGAGGAGTCCAGGATAAGGGGCAGAAGCTGAAGCAGGAGAGGGAGGCCAATAGGAAGAGATGAGTCCAGCTTGTGAAGAGGCATAGGTGCTTCCCCTTCCTGCTGTGACAAGCCCCCCTCCCCGCTGGTATCCCAGAACCAAAAGAGGCATGAAGAGGGTGGAGGAAAGTTAGCTTCACGCAAACGCAGTCTCAGATTGCTTGGGGGAAACCCTGGAGAGGAGGGAACTCAGATGGCTGTGGGGAGGTGGGGATCTTCAGCCTCAGCAACAGCTTCATTGGGGCAAGACCTGCCGGAGTTGAGTCTGTGAGCTCATTAGGCCTGACACTCCTGTGCAGACCCTGCTTTGGCTAATAAAGAGTTAACTCCAGCTTGCTCAGTGTGATTTACTGCTGGCTCACTCCTGTCAATAGCTGGTTAACCTCAGGGAGAGCATTCCAGAACTGATAGCCAGTGCTGTGCAGTGGTTGAAGTGTTGGACTAGCACTGGGAGGACCAGGGTTCAAATCCCTACTCTGCCCTGAAGCTTACCTTGGGCCAATCACCATTTCTCAGCCTGAACTACCATTTATGGGTGTTAATAAAATAGAGAGAAGGGGGAACCATGTATGAGGTTTGTCAACCTGCTTGTAAGGAGAAAGCAAGGCCATCAGATGGACCACATAAGCAACCTTAAGAGAGCCAGTGTGGTGTAGTGGTTAAGAGCGGTAGACTCGTAATCTGGGGAACCAGGTTCGCGTCTCCGCTCCTCCACATGCAGCTGCTGGGTGACCCTGGGCTAGTCACACTTCTTTGAAGTCTCTCAGCCCCACTCACCTCACAGAGTGTTTGTTGTGGGGGAGGAAGGGAAAGGAGAATGTTAGCCGCTTTGAGACTCCTTAAAGGGAGTGAAAGGTGGGATATCAAATCCAAACTCTTCTTCTTCTTCTTCTACCTAGACTTAGGAGAGTAGGTTTGGAGGGGGGTGTTTTGTTTTTTTAAGGGATTTTTTTAAGCAACCCCTTTCTCTGCAACAGCACAAGAGGCCCTGTGCAATGCAGCCACTTGGGGCAGCAGAATGACTTTGGCCCAACCCTGAAATTACAGGAGGCTAACAAAACAAAAGCAAAGCAGTAACCATGGCAGCAAGATCATAAGCAATTACTCTGAGAAAACAAGGCAAGAGTGGAAGCTGCCTCAGTGCTATGGATGGAGCAGAACCCATTTGCTTCAGCCAAGGATGCAGCCCAGGACTTGACAAAGTCCAGCACAAGGTGCTTTCTATTGCATTCTGCAGACGCGTACACAGAGAAGATATTCACCATCACAAGAGAAAAGAGGTAATAACATGAACAGTTAAGATGTAAATGAGGCACAGTTGGGAACAAGCAGAGTGTTCCTCTATTAAGGTGAAGCCAGCAGTGTGCTGGTGTTGAGGCCTCAGTCCCAAAGGAATGCCAGCTATTAACTGGAACAGCTTGAACAAGTATTTCTCCTTTCCCTTGTGAAAAGCAGCTGTTGTATTTTTCTTGCCACAAACGGCGCTGAGCAAATTAGACAGACAGCATCTGGCTGTAATAATCGTCTCCTCACAATCTGAGCCTGTCACTTCCACCGTCCTTCCTTCCTATAATTCCATTTGCAGGCTCGTCCTTGGTTGACAAAACCTTTGCTTTTGAACTGATGGGTTGAAATATACTTGGAGTCCTGTAGTGATTTCATGCTCTTTATTGCAGCTTGTAAAACAGTGATTTCCCCCCAAATCTCAGGCCTTTATATACATTATTTACACAATGAGTCCCGTCTGATTGGCTGATTCTGCTTCCCTCCTGGAGCCTGATTGGTCTTTTCCTGCAGGCCAATCAGTTGTTGCATTCTACGATCCTACCAGCCTAATAGGCTGATTAATTTCCTCCTGGAGCCTGATTGGTCTTTTCCCGAAAGCCAATCAGATGTTGCATTCTAGGATCCTACTTGCCTATTGTTCTAGGATCCAAGCAAGGGTTATAAAAAGAGGTGTCTTGCCCTACTTTCCCAAGTGGTAGGAGGTTCCACGGGTGGCCTCTTCTCAGAGTCTGATTGCAATGAGGGAATGTTGGCAGCTTATCGGGCCTAATAGTTGTATGTCCACAAGGATGCATGCAGAGCATATTGGAAGCAAATAGGCTCCTAATGCAAGGCAGCACTGCCATCCATCCCGCCTCAGACTCTGTAAAGTTGCCTCTACCTGTTGCCAACTCCATACACAGGTTGCTTCCACAGGCATTCTACAAGCATTGGGACCACTGAGCCTCTTGGGCTTGCTGAACAGAAGGTCAGCGGTTTGAATTCCCACGACGAAGTGAGCTCCCGTTGCTCTGTCCCAGCTCCTGCCAACCTAGCAATTTGAAGGCATCCAGGGGTCCTTTATCTTTTTTTTTTTTTTTTAACCTTCTACAGGCATTGCTTTTCCACAATTAGCTGGATTCAAAATTAGAATGCAGGATTCACACAAGTTCTTAATATAATACAACATTATCTGGCAAGACTTGGCCTCAGGGTATTAGTTTACTTGCACACAAGTGAGTCATGTTTATCAAAAGTCCTTTCCAATCTTAAGCAATGTTTCCCCCCTTACATAGCCTGTTTTAATGCTTCCTGAGGATAAGTGGGGCATTAGTGATGAATAACTCCTTGAATAGCCCCG